>NC_057797.1:607640629-607650535 GCF_018294505.1 Triticum aestivum | reverse complement strand
GCACGCCCGCCGCCGGGGAGCGTCGCGCCGCGCGCCGCCGACCTCCTCCGCCGCCTCGGCCTCGCCGCCTCCCTCACCGGTCGACCTCTCCTCCCCTCGAACTCCGGTGAACAGTACGCGCCGACAAGCCTTGGGAACCGTGCCGATCTGGATCTGATATTCGACGGTTGACTTTTTCCTCAGAAACCCTAATTTTTGTGCTAACTTTGACCTGTGATATCTCCGCATCGGTAGCTCCATTTTGGACATATAGCATATCAAAATGTTCGTCTCGATGAGTACATCATTTCATTCCATTGCATCATTTTCATTTGAGTTCATCTTTATGCCCGAAATGCTGTTAGAAGGAGGCTTCGTGAGTTAATTGTCAGATCTGCTAGTTCATCTTAGACTTTTGTCATTTTTGCCATGATTGTTGTGTGCATGATATGCCCATGAGTCCTACATATGTTTTGTTAAGGGTTTTGTTATCTTTCCAGAGGTGCAACCCATGCATTTTTGTGATGTGTGTGGTGTCTTGTGCAAGCTTGCAAAGTGAGGCACCCGGTAAATCTATTTTCAGGGACTAGTTTTCACTAAGTCTGGGATTATTTAGTTCATGATGCCATATGTTCATGCTATTTCCTAGTGATCCGTGCCTCTTTTGAGGATGATCAGTAAAGGAGTTTTGTTAATATTGTGATGATCTATCCATCCATGCCTTTGTTTGCAATTTTGGAGCAACCTAGCTTGAGTCAATCGAGCTCTACTTTTGCTTCGTGTTGATCTGGGCAGATCGTCAACTCGTTTGCGATTTTGCCGATGTTATTGTAGTTGATCCGTGCATGCCATGCCATTGTTCTTGCCATGTCTAGCTAGCATTTTGTGCCTTATTAATGGATGTATGCTTGTATTGCCATGACTTTCACCGTAGTGAGTGCATCGAGCTCGTTTACATGCCTTTGTGAGTTATATTTCAGCATGTGTTAGTTTTCACTAAGTCTGAAAACTGATTGTGTTTTAGCTATGTTCGTGTGCTTGTTAGTATATTTTGTGGTCCCTTTTGGCTCAAGGTCACTAAGGGACTTTTGTTAAGCTTGTTGAGTAGCTCCATGCCATGTTCTTCTTTGTCATAATCAGGTCCTGTAGCATGTTGTTTTGTTGCTCCGAAGAGGGCTTCATGGTCTGAAATTTCAGACAAGTGTTAATTTCACTAAGTCTCAGATCTGTTTTTCATTTGCGTTTTTGCCATGCTTGTTTGAACCTCATAATGGATGAATTGGCCGTGGCTCAGTGCTAGTCTTTTGTTAAGAATCTTGAATTCTTCCCTGCCATGTATTTTGCTGTCATGTTTGGGTGTTGTAGCATGTTCATTTCATTGCATTTAGAGGCTTACTTGCTGTAAATCGCAGACCGGTGCCAATTTTGAATCGCTTGCCATTTCCAAACTGTAACTCCGATTCCGGCGTTCTTTATATTGTTTTCAAGCGATTTCACCCCATCTTTCCAGTGGAACACTTGGTTTTCCAAGTTGAGGCCAGGTTCATGTATTTCCTGTCATATCTTGCATTTTGCATCCCGCATCGCATCCCGCATAGCATATCATCATTGCATCTTATTGTTCGAGCTTGCACGTGGTTGATTGTATCCTTGTTGCTTGTTTGTTTGTTTGGGTAGAGCCGGGAGATGAGTTCGCTAACGAGGAGCCCGTTGAGTTTGCTTTTGAGGATCCAGTCAACTCTGACAGCTTTGCAGGCAAGATGATCATACCCTCGAAATCACTACTATCTTTGCTATGCTAGTTTGCTCGCTCTTTGTTATGCCAATGCTACGATGCCTACCTTTTGCTTGTCAGCCTCCCAATTGCCATGTAAAACCTCTAACCTATCATGTCCTAGCAAACCGTTGATTGGCTATGTTACCACTTTGCTCAGCCCTTCTTATAGCGTTGCTAGTTGCAGGGTGAAGATTGGAGTTGTTCCTTGTTGGAACATTTATTTACTTGTTGGGATATCATTATATTGCTATGTTATCTTAATGCATCTGTATACTTGGTAAAGGGTGGAAGGCTCGGCCTGTCGCCTGGTGTTTTGTTCCACTCTTGCCGCCCTAGTTTCTGTCATATCGGTGTTATGTTCCCGGATTTTTGCGTTCCTTACACGGTTGGGCTATAATGGGAACCCCTTGATAGTTCGCCTTGATTAAAGCTTTTCCAGCAATGCCCAACATTGGTTTTACCATTTGCCACCTAGCCTCTTTTTCCCTTGGGTTTCCGGAGCCTGAGTGTCATCTTATTTTAGCCCCCCACGGGCCAGTGCTCCTCTGAGTGTTGGTCCGAACTAGAGCCCTGTGCAGCGCCCCCTCGGGGAAACTCGAGGTTTTGTTTTAGTTGTACGGATTGCTCATCTAAGTGTGCCCTGAAAACAAGATATGTGCAGCTCCTATCGGGATTTTGTCGGCACATTCGGGCGGTGTTGATGGTCTTGTTTTAACCTGTCGAAATGTCTTGTTGTATCGGGATACCGAGTCTGATCGGAATGTCTCGGGTGGAGGTCTATTCCTTCGTTGACTGTGAGAGCTTGTCATGGGCTAAGTTGGGACTCCCCTGCAGGGATTGAACTTTCGAAAGCCATGCCCGCGGTTATGGGCAGATGGGAATTTGTTAATGTCCGGTTGTAGATAACTTAAACATAAACTTAATTAAAATGAATCAACCGTGTGTGTTACCGTGATGGCCCCTTCTCGGCGGAGTCCGGGAAGTGGACACGGTGTTGGAGTAATGCTTGCGCAGGTTGTTCCTCTAGATTCTCGCTCGCGCTTTGCCTCCTCTTCTCGCTCTCTTTTGCGTATAAGTTAACCACCATATATGTTAGTCGCTTGCTGCAGCTCCACATATATTTGCCTACCCCTTCCTATAAGCTTAAATAGTTTTGATCGCGAGGGTGCGAGATTGCTGAGTCCCTGTGGCTCACAGATACTATTACTCCAGATGCAGGTCCAGGTGATTCCACTCCAGGTGATGCGTATGAGCTCAAGTGGGAGTTCGACGAGGATTCTCAACGTTACTATGTGTCTTTTCCTGGTGATCAGTAGTGGTGCCCAGTTGGGGTTTGATCGGGACCGTGTCGCATGTTGGGTTTTCTTCTATTTTGGCGCCGTAGTCGGGCCATGAGTGTTTGGATGATGTATGTTATTTATGTACTTTGATGTGACGTGGCGAGTGTAAGCCAACTATGTATCTCCCCTTTTATTCTATATATTACATGGGATATTGTGATGATTGCCTAACTTGCGACATTGCTTTCAATGTGGTTATGTCTCTAAGTCGTGCCTCGACACGTGGGAGCTATAGCCGCATCGAGGGTGTTACAGGTGGCCACACTCTCTCTCTACTCACCGCTGGTCACAGATCCAGCCGGATCCTCTCCACCGGGGAAGGTGAGAAGGCGCAATGTTCACGCGGTCGTCCTCGGCGACGGCTCTTACCCACTGCCGGTGTGTCCCGATCAGCGTGCCTTGCCGTTCTCTCCCAAGCATCGCTGGCGAGGGAGGGCCTCCCACCCCTTCTTCCTCGCTGCCGTAGAGTGGGCAGATCCGACCTCCCGCCGCCCACCTAGCGACATCCCGGCGACCCTCGGGTATAACTTCCTTTGAAACCGGCCTTGCTCTACTTCCCAAGCTCCTGATGTCGCTGCATTTGTATCTTTTACTATTTCTCAGGTCCCCTCGTGTAGATGGGATCGATCAGCTGTTCGAAAACCACCTAATTTTTTACTGTTAAGAGGTAAAACTAGTTCATGCACTCGAATCTAGTAGTACTTGGTTCAAACAAGGAAGAAAGGGGGTGGGGTGGGGAAGATTTGTTACCTGAATCTAGGACTTGGTCGAAAGAGGAAATAATGGGGGGCAAAAAGTAGCAGAGACTAGCTATCCAACTGGTCTCTAGGTCTAATAGGGAAATAAAGGGAACGCAATACAAACTCAATATAAACCCGATCTATTGGTTGAAAAAGGAAAGAAAGTGGGGACTGGGGGACAAGTCAACAGAGTAAGTCCAGCACTAGATTTGCTAGCCTCACACAGTATAAGGTGGCTATATACCAAAAAATGGGACCAACCCAGATATCCTCTTCTGATGTTTGTTGCCCCGAGCCGCTCTTATGTAATGCCACTGGTAAAATGTACCAGTTGCACTGTTAAAAGTAAGGACACGTTAAACCAATGTTGTTTTCAATGTAATGCCTCAAGTAATATGAATCAATGGCACTTTTTCATGTCCTGCTAAATTTCCCATTAAGATAAGTTGCTTCTTTTCATTAGAGATGCAACTGTCCTAGTCTACCTACTCTCCAGGAGCTTCACGACCAATCTTGATGTTGCTCAATTTTATTGCAACTAATGAAGAAGCTCTGTGGGTTTTGTTTTCTGACAGAAATGGAACCGGGGCTGGAGCCCTTTTCTTAAAAGAAGAAGAAGAAGAAGCTGCTAGCTCATGGGACATTGCTTAATTTTAGGTGAACTGCACCAAAAGGTCCCATGAATTGAATCATCCATGTTGGTGACTAGTGTCATCCCTTCTACAATGGCGTTGACTGCAAATATGGTTCCCATCACGAGGTATGTTCCTTTTTGGTCTGACCATTTGCCAAAGATCTGGCATGTTGATCCTGCTCTTGTGCTATTGTTTTGGCACTGCCATGATAAAGCAGTAATGTTATTATTTTGCACCTTAATCTAGTGGCACTATTAATTTGAGGCAATATTTTGGCACCGGTAGTGCCACTGTTTTTTTTATATATCGAAAGAGGGGGTTCCCTCCGATTTCATTAAAGAAACCCAACCATAGAGAACCATTATCCGACAACATCTCAGTGTAAACGGACAATTATGTAACTACTACTAGAACAGACTGGGTACTAGTAGGAGACAAGTTCGCCACATAAGCTAGGCAGGTAGGGGGACGCAGCACCAGCTCGACCAAGTTTGGATTACAACCCAAATGCTACCACAGAAACATCAGGGGGAAGATCGGGACTGAAAGAGCCAGCTTCAGCATCCCAGTCTAAGCACCCCCGGCCTTCATCCTTGCGGTGCACAGTACACCTCGTTTGCCACCTGCTCGACCCTAGTGTAACTGATAAAATGAAGTGATAATACAGTTAAAATAGAGCGAGTGTCCTCTCTATCATTTCATTTCCAATGTAGATAAAGAAAGTGCTTCTCTTTGTTAATGTATGTTTCATCAACTAGTCCCATTGTTAATGTTTAAGCGTTTCTGCAAACTAGGGTGCTTAATTTTAGTTGATCTGCACAAAAATAGAGATTTGAATGTCTCAAGGCCCCTCCTTGTACTACCGCTATACACTGATGTTCATCACTGGTAGAAGGTGTGTCGGGGAGACTTGGGTTGATTTCCAGTATGATGTAATATTTTCTTCTATTTATTAGTGTATGTTTCATCAACTAGTGCCATTATAATCTAATCACGCCTTTTCATTATCTATGCAAATAGGGTTATTCAGCTGCATTTTGGTGGAACTGCATAAATGTACGGATGGAACCGGCATATATGCAGAGTGTGAGGTGCCAAGTAAAAATTACCGACACCAACCCTGATCCATCTAAGCATTGTCATCCCCCACCATCAATGGGATGTGTGGCGCTCACTGTGGACGGATCTTTCTCGGCTGTAAATCCTCTAACCAAATACTAGTAGCTTAGACTTAAAAACATACTAGTAGCTTATATTGGCAGTTTTCTAGGGGTGTACTCTTTTCTGAAAGAAGCACCAATTCTAGAGATCTATTTTTAGCACTTAAAAAATGTAGTTTCATAGGAGTATAAAAGTGCAGACAATGTGATTCTCAGAGAAGAAACTACAAGTTTCAGTTTCAGATAAGAAACTCCAAGTTCAGTTTCAGATAAGAAACTGTAACTTTTAGAGGCAGAGCATTTATATTAACACGGCCTTTTCAAACAGTGTTAACATCATGCTGGAAGTTTTATTCACGGTCGAAACTGGAACTACCAGCCAGTTAACATCATGTTGATCAACATTCATACATAGCACATCTTCATATGATGCACAGTCAAAAAGATATGTTATTTTCAAAATGCCCACACAATGCTGAGTGTGCGAAAAAAGATAAAACGAGGGACGAAGTTTTGGCAAGTATAGGACGTGGTGTGCGTATATGACAATTGGGACCCACATGCCAATAAAGGAAGAGGCAAAAAAATTTGGAGATATTTTCTTTGCACAGGTGGAATCGAACCCGGACGGAACAACTGTCGGGTAGTGTCACTCGGCCACTGGGCTAGTTCAGTTGTTTCATTAGTAATAAGGCACTTCCTTAGGTTGTCAAATCTCCTCCTGCGCCTTTGTGCACTCGCCGCTGTCTGCTGTTGTGAACATGCTGAACAAACGAGAGGAATCTGGAGAGGACTGAACATGGAGAGGCGGACAGTCGGGACCCACCAGGTCTATGGTCGTACGCAAGCAAGTGCCTCATCGAAAAAAATACTTCCTCCTAATGCTATACTAACGTTGGGGCCCACGGGTTTGTCAACATAGTTACATTTTTTAGGTGCTTCAACGTAGTTACTATAGGAGATAAATTCACAAAGAAGCCGGGGAGCTGGCAGGTATCATTTATTATCACTGGGGCAACAAGTATCAGCTGGGTTTTGGGCTGCCCCGTCTAGGCTTTCTTTTTTTAACATGCGCAGCCCACGACCTCGGATTGGAGGTCCATAAGGCTATTTGTATTTTTCTTGAGGACCATCATGTATCGACCGGCCTATGGACCTCCCATTCGAGGTTTTATTTTTCCTAACATCGACAGCCCAATTATGTATTTTTTTTGAAGAAAAGGCAGAGGTTTATTCTATTTTTCTATATAAGAATAGGAATGCCTGGTCCAACTTATGTTTCCCTTCTAACTATATTATATATATTTAAACTATTTCATATGTTATTATATATTATTGTTATTGTCATCATATATTTAACAGATACTTACATATGTAAGAAAACAATATCCCACATCTTGTTAACTTATAAAAATAATTTCTTAACAATAAAATCCTGGATTTTTTTGGCAATGAAAATCCTGGTGATTGTGTACAAAAGCTTGGTAAGATTTAAGGACCAATGTAATAATAAATCACTTATTATTTAAATATATATATAACAAAATGCTCAGCCCCTGTTTATTTTTTGATAACATTGTTGCGCCCACCCCAACATTATAATTAGAATCAGCCCAGCAAAATCGTGTATTTCGAGAAAGTGCAAATGTCCTGTAATTTTTTAGGAAAAACATAAATGGGCCGCATGGACGCAACATTATTTATTCACCTAGCCCAATTAATGGACTGTAATTCAAAAAAAGAGATCAAATGGACTGTAAATTCTACCCCTAAAAAAAGACTATAAATTCTGAAAAAATGGGTTGAATACGTGCCACATTTTTGGAGGCTGAAATGTGGGCCAATAGGCCGAAGCCAATGCAAGTCGTTGTCAACTTAGTCAACAAATGATTCTGACATCGTTAGTCGTTGGATTTACATCCAACGACCGGCATCCATCTTCAATCTCTCATCTTCTTCCTCCAGCGCCGCCGGGACCACCTGCTCCCGCCTCTTGCTTCTAGCAGCTCTGCTTAGCATGCTTCGCTGTGAAGTGCTACTCCACCTTTGGCCAGGCCACCCCTCCACCCCTTCACACCTCCTGTTCTTCTCAACCAACTGCCCAACCACACCGCACCAGAACCAGTTAACCCTCGTACACCTCTCCGTCTGTGACTCTACTCCCGCGTCTTCCCATGTCTGGCTCGTTGCTGCCCGGGGCCTCGCCGTCATCCACCACCTTGGATGCGCTCGGCGCGGAGTGGTCAACGTGGTCAATGAATGACACCATCGGAAGTAGACTGTGTGTGGATAGGCTGACAGTTGGGTCCACGGCCGCATGCAAGGAAATGCCTCCTTATTACGGGCAAAATAATGATTCCTCCACCTGACAGCTGGGACCCACCGGAAGGGCCTCTGTATTTCGCTAAAAAAATGTTCCCACCGCTGACAGGTCAGACCCACCAGCTATATCTTCGCACACAAGGAAGTGCCTCCTTATTATGCACAAAAAATGAATACCCCCCCTGCTAGTTGGGACCCACCTTGGTGGGAGGCTGACTTGTGGGCCTACTAAGTTGACGGGGACGGAGTGCTTTGTCAACTTAGTCAATATGAATGATTCTAGCTCCAGTGACCGTACGATGTCCATCCAACGGTCGTAGTGCTTCTTCAACCTCTGGTCTTATTGCTCCAACCGCCCAAAGCAGCACCGGTCGTGCCACATGCTCTTGCCTCCCGTCGCCGGTTGTGCTACCGTGGAGGCCTCACCGTCCCCTACTATTCCCACCGCTGGCCAGGCCATCCCTCGACTCACCCATACCCCCTGTTATTCTGCGGCGACGATAGCCTCACACCGCAGTGAACCAGTGAACCCTCGTACTCCTCTACGCGTGGGCATCCACTGTCGCGTCTTCCCCGGCTCCGCGTCGTCCTCTTCCTAGGCCTCACCGTCGTCCACTGCCCTGGTGCTCTCGGCGCGGCGTGGTCAACGTGGTCAAGGAACGACTTCCATCGGACGTGGACTGTGCATGGAGAGGCTGACAGCTGGGTCCACGGCCGCAGCAAGGAAGTGCCTCCTTATTACGCACAAAATAATTATTCCTACACCTGACAGCGGGGTCCCACCGTACGGGCCACCGTATTTTGCAAAAAATGTTTCCCCCTGACTGCTGGGACCCACCAGCTACATCTTCGCACGCAAGGAAGTGCGTCCGGGCAAAAAAATGATTCCCCCCCCCCCGACTGCTAGGACCCACCAGCTACATCTTCACACACAAGGAAGTGCCTCACAGTCAGGACCCACCTAGTCGAAGCATACGTAGCGTTGTCATTCTGGTCACGAATGTGTACGTACATACTGGTCAATGTAGAGGCGCGCACGTGTCGTAGTAGAGGCGTGCACGTAGCATGTACACGTACGTACAGCGGTCGGTGTGCAAGAAAGAAAATACGGCCACGTGCATACATACGGGCAGGATCTCGAACGCCTACTCGCGCATACATACGACCAGGGCTCGTGTACATGGCTTGGTCGGAACGGAGAAACAGCATCGTAGTCGTGTTCATGGGGAGCAAACCGGCTGGGTCGGAACGGAATGTGTTGTCTGTTCATCGGGAAGGCTTGGACGGAACAGCCGATGGAAACGAGGCCTGTCATACCACAAAATAGAGGAAACGGCCTTGTGTTCGACCGGCCACATTCTAAACGGGATCCTGTTCATCGAGAGGGGTCTGGCGTACCGCAAAACGGAGAAAACGGACCTTCTACGGTCGAAACGGGGGTCCTGTTGATCGGGAGGGGTGTGACGTACCGTAAAACGGAGGAAACAGACTTGTGTTGGAGCGCTACGGTCGAAACGGGGGTTCTGTTCATCGGGGGGGTGTGGCGTACCGCAAAACGGGACTCCATGAGATACTGTTCATCTCCACCGTCGACCCCCTCCAGCCTTCACGGGCTACTGTTCATCCACCATCGACCTCCTCCGGCATCCACCAGCGACTGTTCATCCACAGGCTCCTGCTCATCCAGCCTCCACCGCGCGCTACTCCACTGGCTACTGTTCAACCAGCCCTCTCCACGGGCTCCTGTTCAACCACCCTCCATGGGCTATTGTTCATCCTGCCCTCCACCGTCTACTTTTCATCCTGTCCTCCACGGGGTGGTCCTGTTCATCCTGCCCTCCACGGGGTCCTGTTCATCCAGCCCCAACCGGCTCGATCGATCAGGGTACTGTTCATCCAGAGGCAACACCATGGGGTCATGTTCATCCACCCCCACCGGTAACTGTTCATCCA
>NC_057797.1:607635975-607640228 GCF_018294505.1 Triticum aestivum | reverse complement strand
ATCGATCGGCTTCAGTTAGCAGCAGTAGCGAAGGAATTGCTCAATCAGGTTCAGTTAATAGCCGTCGATCGACCGCTCGGGTTCAGTAACGCGTAGCCTGCAGTGCAATCGCTCGGGTTCAGTTAGAGCCCAACGCCTCGCTCGGGTTCAGTTAGAGCCCAATGCCTCGCACACACACATGTACGTACGAGAGAAACGCGCATCGCTCGTCCCCGACCACCCACCATAATCGGGGACTTCCCGATATTTTCCGCGCCCTCGCTTCTACCACGGTTTTTTCCATCATGGACGGCCCAAAGAATGTCATGCAGCTGTGTCTCCGGCCCGCCCAGGACAAAAAACCCATTTTCTGTCATGATTTTTTGTCATAGAAGTAGGACCACACCACATCTATGATGATACCGGGTTTTGTCACAATTATAGTCACAGAAGTGTCATAAGTATGACAGAAAAGATTTTCATTTGGCCCAAAATGTCACGGATGTGTCTTTTTTTTGTAGTGCAAGTATCTAGGGCAGTTCCACTTCTAGTGACCATTTCCTTTGCAGTAGAAGCACCCAGTTTCAGGCTTGGGTCTAGCTTTGGGCTTCTTCATGGGAGTGGCAACTTGCTTGCCATTATTCTTGAAGTTCCCTTTCTTTCCCTTGCCCTTTTACTTGAAACTAGTGGTTTTTTCAACCATCAACACTTGATGCTTTTCTTGATTTCTACCTACGCCAATTTCAGCATCACGAAGAGCTTGGGAATCATCTCCATTATCCCTTGCATATTATAGTTCATCATGAAGTTCTAGTAACTTGGTGATAGTGACAAGAGAACTCTGTCAATCACTATCTTATCTGAAGATTAACTCCCACTTGATTCAAGTGATTGTAGTACTCAGACAATCTGAGCACATGCTCACTGGTTGAGTTATTCTCCTCCATGTTGTAGGCAAAGTACTTGTCAGAGGTCTCATACCTCTCGAATCGGGCATGAGTCTGAAATACCAATTTCAGCTCTTGGAACATCTTATATGCTCTGTGGCATTCAAAACGTTTTTGACGTCCCAGTTCTAAGCCGTAAAGCATGGTGCACTAAACTATCAAGTAGTCATCATACCAAGCTTTGTCAAACGTTCATAACGTCTGTATCTGCTCCTGCAATAGGTCCGTCACCTAGCGGTGCATCAAGGACATAATACTTCTGTGCAGCAATGAGGATAACCCTAAGATCACGAAGCTAGTCCGTATCATTGCTACTAACATCTTTCAACTTATTTTTCTCTAGGAACATATCAAAATAAACGAGGAGCTACATCGCAAGCTATTGATCTACAACATAGTTATGCAAATACTATTAGGACTAAGTTCATGATAAATTAAAGTTCAATTAATCATATTACTTAAGAACTCCCACTTAGATAGACATCCCTCTAATCATCTAAGTGATCACGTGATCCATATCAACTAAACCATGACCGATCATCACGAGAAATGGAGTAGTTTTCAATGGTGAACATCATTATGTTGATCATATCTACTATATGATTCATGCTCGATCTTTCGGTCTCAGCGTTCCGAGGCCATATCTGCATATGCTAGGCTCATCAAGTTTAACCAGAGTATTTCTGCGTGTGCAAAACTGGCTTGCACCCGTTGTATGTGAACGTAGAGCGTATCACACCCAATCATCACGTGGTGTCTCGGCATGACAAACTTTGGCAACGGTGCATACTCAGGGAGAACACTTGTACCTTGAAATTTAGTGAGTGATCATCTTATAATGCTACCGTCAATCAAGCATAATAAGATGCATAAAGGATAAACATCACAAGCAATCATTATAAGTGAGATGATATGGCCATCATCATCTTGTGAATGTGATCTCCATCTCCAAACCACCGTCATGATCACCATTGTCGCCGGCTTGACACCTTAATCTCCATCGAAGCATCGTTGTCGTCACGCCAACTATTGCATCCATGACTATCGCTACCGCTTAGTGATAAAGTAAAGCAATTACATGGCGATTGAATTTCATACAATAAAGCGACAACCATATGGCTCCTGCTAGTTGCCGAAAACTGTGTTACAAAACATGATCATCTCATATAATAAAATTTAGCATCATGTCTTGATCATATCACATCACGACATGCCCTGCAAAAACAAGTTAGACGTCCTCTACTTTGTTGTTGCAAGTTTTACGTGGTTGCTACGGGCTGAGCAAGAACCGTTCTTACCTACGCATAAAAAAACCACAACGCGGTATAGTGATTGCTTTTTGATCTTTAGAAAGAACCATGTTCATTGAATCCGATTCAACTAAAGGTGGAGAAACAGACACCCACTAGTCACCTGTGTGCGAAGCACGTCGATAGAACCAGTCTCGCGTAAGCGTACGCGTAATGTCGGTCTGGGCCGCTTCATCCAACAATGCCACTGAATCAAGAATCAACTAGTGACAGCAAGCAATATGTATATACCCACGCCCACAACTCCTTTGTGTTCAACTCGTGCATATAACATCGCATAAACCTGGCTCGGATGCCACTGTTGGGGAACGTATTAATTTCAAAATTTTCCTACGCACACGCAAGATCATGGTGATGCATACCAATGAGAGGGGAGAGTATCGTCCACGTAGCCTCGTAGACCGTAAGCGGAAGCATTATGACAACGAGGTTGATGTAGTCATACGTCTTCACGATCAAGCGATCCTAGTACCGAACGTACGGCACCAACGCGATCTGCACACGTTCAGCTTGGTGATGTCCCACAAACTCACGATCCAGTAGAGCTTCGAGGGAGAGTTCCGTCGGCACGACGGTGTTGATGAAGCTACCGATGCAGGGCTTCGCCTAAGCACCACTATGATATGACCGAGGTGGATTATGGTGGAGGGGGGCACTGCACACGGCTAAAATATCAATGATCAACTTGTGTGTCTCCATGGGGTGCCCCCCTCCCCGTATATAAAGGAGTGGAGGAGGGGGAGGGCCGGGCCTCTACTATGGCGCGCCCTGGGGAGCCCTACTCCCATCGGGAGTAGGATTCCCCCCCCCCCCCTTCCATGTAGTAGGAGTAGGAAGGAAAGAAAGGGAAAACAAAAGAGAAGGAAGGAGGGGGCGCCGCCCCTCCCCCTAGTCCAATTCAGACTAAGCCTTGGGGGGCGCAGACTCCCCTCTCTCTTTCCCCTAAAGCCCAATAAGGCCCATATACTCCCCAGCTAATTCCCGTAACTCTCTGGTACTCCGAAAAATACCAGAATCACTCGGAACCTTTCCAATGTCCGAATATAGTCGTCCAATATATCGATCTTTACGTCTCGGCCATTTCTAGACTCCTCGTCATGTCCCCAATCTCATCTGGGACTCCAAACTACCTTCAGTACATCAAAACACATAAACTCATAATACCGATCATCAGTGAATGTTAAGCGTGCGGACCCTACGGGTTCGAGAACTATGTAGACATAACCAATACTCATCTCCGGTCAATAACCAATAGCGGAACCTGGATGCTCATATTGGTTCCTACATATTCTACGAAGATCTTTATAGGTCAAACCACATAACAACATACGTTATTCCCTTTGTCATCGGTATGTTACCTGCCCGAGATTCGATCGTTGGTATCTCAATACCTAGTTCAAACTTGTTATCGACAAGTCTCTTTACTCGTTTCGTAATACATCATCCCACAACTAACTCATTAGTTGCATTGCTTGCAAGGCTTATAGTGATGTGCATTACCGAGAGGGCCCAGAGATACCTCTCCGACAATCGGAGTGACAAATCCTATTCTCGATCTATGCCAACTCAACAAGTACCATCGGAGACACCTGTAGAGCACCTTTATAATCACCCAGTTATGTTGTGACATTTGGTAGCACACAAAGTGTTCCTCTGGTATTCGGGAGTTGCATAATCTCATAGTCATAGGAACATGTATAAGTCATGAAGAAAGCAATAGCAACAAACTAAACGATCATTGTGCTAAGCTAACGGAAGGGTCAAGTCAATCACATATTTCTCTAATGATGTGATTCCGTTAATCAAATTACAACTCATGTCTATGGTTAGGAAACATAACCATCATTGATTCAATGAGCTAGTCAAGTAGAGGCATACTAGTGACAATCTGTTTGTCTATGTATTCACACATGTATTAAGTTTCCGGTTAATACAATTCTAGCATGAATAAATAACATTTATCATGATATAAGGAATATAAATAACAACTTTATTATTGCCTCTAGGTCATATTTCC
>NC_057797.1:607602754-607635794 GCF_018294505.1 Triticum aestivum | reverse complement strand
CCAACAACACTCACTATTCATTCAGAGGCAGCATCGATCGGCTTCAGTTAGTAGCAGTAGCGAAGGAATCACTCAGGTTCAGTTAACAACAAGGGATCGATCGCTCGGGTTCAGTAACGTAGCTAGTGCAATCGCTCAGGTTCAGTTAGAGTCCAATGCCTCGCTCAAGTTCAGTTAGAGCACAATGCCTCGCGCACACACACGCGTACATATGAGATAAACATGCATCGCTCGGCCCCCGACCACCCACCGTAACCAGGAACTCCCCCGATATTTTCCTCGCCCTCGCTTCTACATGGTTTTTTTTTTCTTGGACGACCCAAAGAATGTCAAGCAGCTGCGTTTCGGGTCTGCCCAAGACGAAAAAGCCATTTTCTGTCATGATTTTTTGTCATAGAGATAGGAGCCAACCACATCTATGATGATACCGGGTTTTGTCACAATTATTGTCAAAGAAGTGTCATAAGCATGACAGATTTTTTTTCGTTCGGTCCAAAATGTCACGCATGTCTCTTTTTTTGTAGTGATTAAAGAACTAGAATGTGCGTACAAAGTCAAGCAACCGGATGCCTCTTCTAACACACATAAAATAGATACATCATCTGCTACCATGCCTCATTCAAAGAAGAGATGCCTATAGAACAAAAACTGGATCGCTGACCTTGATGCTTTTTCCAGGTGGAAAGTGCCATTATGGAGATACTTATAAAGAAAAACATTAAGAACAAATGGCCTTCAAAAGAGTTCAAATAGTTTCCTAAGAAGTAATTTGAACAACAAAGTGGCAAGACAAATGTACAACAGTGGAGACCCACGACAGCCTCAAATACATGTATTGTGACAACTAACCAATATACAACAGAAACGTGCTTAGCAGAGTGAGGGATACAACTGGAAAATATATATTATGTGTAACATTACTAACCGATCTCACTACCATAGAGTATAATGAACAACCATATGTTAAGGATGTTTTCGGTCATACAAACCGCATTTCTGATCCCTTTTCCATTATATCTAAATAATATCTAACGGAATTTTATGTTCTTTAGAGAACCCAACGTCAAATGGTGTACCATTATCAAGAAAATTCAGATGAAGGACTGCCAATTCGGTACAACATGTGTTTAATCTTATCCAAGTGTTTAAACCCCCTAAAGCGATCTCATACTGATTCTGTATCTTGAAATATCATTCTGGATGGGAAAGGAAAAAACAATGCATTAACCAAGGACCCTAGTAACATTTTAATTTATATTGAGAGCACTACGATATATATTCTCATGTGGCAGCAATATAGAACATCATTCCTATATAGTAGTTGTAGGCATCTTTTTTGCTTTTGATACATGGATATTCTGATTTCATGATTCTTTGCAAATCTCCAGTAGTTGTAGGAATCTTCTTTGCTTTTGAATTAAAAAAAGGAGAGTTAGCCAAGACAATACATCAAGTTTTGCAGCATAGCAATCCAAAGAAATCATTAATACCTATCTCAGTCAAAGCCTTGTTTGGAAATACATTACGAGTGCTCTCACCTTGTTCACGGGCGAGCATGAAAAAAGTTTGGTATATGCTCATGCAAATGGAATAAAACTGGCTTGATAGAACAAACAAACAAACCTATTATACTCCATGGATATACTATATATTATTGCTTTTCAGAGCCAAAATGATCGAAAGTAATGAAATAACACGAAAGTAAATCAACGGCATGATTTGACACCAGAAAGATATAAAATCATTATACGAAAAGTGCCACACCATATGTTTATTCAAGACAGAATAATCATGAGAAATGCATAATGAAGAAAGTAATTTCTTACAGAAACAACAGCCAGCTGAGCTGTGGACCATTCATGCTCCTCCAACTTGTAATAACACACTCAAGTTAGCACACACATTGTTTTCTGTGTAAAAAAAGACTTCCCTAAAGATGCAGTGGATATAAGCTCACATTTCTGGACATAATATGATTTAACAGAAACAAAACCCATTGGATTTGTGGCACCAGTTTGATGACAACATGTAAGATAGAAACGCACCAAGCGGCCTGCTTGGTAAGGTACCAACAAGAAATTACAATCAAAGAAATGCATATGGAACTATGGCTGCTGTTTGTATTTCAGAAAGTTCTAAAGTAGCACAGCTTAAGACTTTTACAACAGTTAAAGAAAATATGACTGCCAAACTGAATTAGAGCCCATACAGCTACGATATGACAATAGCTCAGAGCCATGTTTCACTTAATTATCTTGTTAACAAAATTAGTGCAGGACTTATGGAGCATTTAGAAAGAATCCAAGAACAAAAGCACAAGGTACTTGGAAAGTTGGAATATAATACAACATATGTGTGAAAGTATTATATGTACTTAGTAGAAAAATACTCGTGAAAGTACACTGTTCCAACATGGAACGATAAATTTGACGAACTTGATGACAATCTGAAGCTGAAATCCTACCTTCAGGACATATATGCATTTTTTTATGGAACGCATTGAGGCATAACTACCCTGCCAGGAAAGAAACTCACACAATCAGGATCATTATACACTAAGAGGAAGGACTAAAGCAAAAAATGTAGTCAAATAAAAATATTAACACACAAAGCTCAATCAGCACCAAGAAGGGGTTAGCAAAAGATGTACAGCTGAACTGAACTGAATGTTTTTGGGGCTTTTCCATGAACTGCAAGCTATTCTTTTATTCGCCTGAGAATATTACAGTGATGTTGTCTACACAACACGGATTACTCTTCCACCCTGATCAGCTCCTACATTACAATGAGCTAAATGGCACAAATACATCTATTTAACTATTACACCACTTCGAGTAAAACGGAAGGATGGCTCATTAACCAATCAATGCAGGAAACTACTATCACAATATATTGAAAATCATCACCAGGCTGAATCTGTATTATTGTTTGGACTATACAAAACGAGAAACATGGTCTGGTCTACTGTAATTCAACGACTGGGATTCCAACCATTGTGTGGGATGAATGATACAATTTTGGTAGGCAAGACTTTAGGTTTTTTTTCGAACCGGGCTATACCCCTTTCAATTTTGGTAGGCAAGACTTTAGGTTTTTTTTCGAACCGGGCTATACCCCTTTCCATTGCAAATAAACGGAAATACAAAAGGTTTGGAAACATGTCAGGAGAAGAGGGAAAGAGGTAGAGCGAGTGCGGGCACTGCCAGGAAACCCACTGCATTCGCCCGCCATCGGAACGAATGCCAATGGGGTGAAAACCTGGGCAGCACCAAAATATCACAGCATACATGTGAACTACTACAGGCAAGGACATGAGACACCCACAAAAGAACCAGAACACCAACACAGGATCACAGGGTCACCCAGCTCCAGTCACCGGGCGTCTTGCATATTTATTCTCCCCCGATCGGCACACTCGCATCGTTGCACATCCCCATCAAGCGCATCATGCTCGACCTGATCATCTCGGCACCGCGTCGCAGCTCCTTGGCACCTTCCTCCTACTGCAGCCCTGCCCAATACAACAGAAAAGAACACATGGAGAAAACTATTTCAAAGGGCGTTTTGATTAGCTTCTTTTCGAAAGTAGCTCGATTCCGAGCTAGCCAAATGGCCCAGCAAGCAGCAGCCAGGCCCACAGTATAGTACTTTTGTCCATCAGGGACAAAAGCATGACACCAAGCAAAATATTGCCAGTAGCTATTCGGGCACATTTCAGTACCCAGCACCATCCCAACGCATCTCCAGACCACCCTGGCCACAGGACAGGTGAAGAACAGATGTTTGGAGGTTTCCAACTCATTGCAAAAAGAGCAAGTGGGATTCCCAGGCCATTTCCTCATTCTCATGACTTGCCTAGTGAGCACTGCATCTGCCACAGAAAAATCTTGATTTTGAGTGGGATTTTAGCTTTCCAAATCCATCTATAATGGCATCCACTAAGAGGGCTCTCTAGCCACTTATACACAAATTTAGTAGAGAATTTATCATTACTATTAAGCCCCCAGTAGACCCGGTCCCCACCCTGACTCAGCTGAATGCTATTGATCGTATTACTCATTTCTTCCCATTGACATGATAACTCAGGCATGAGCCTCCTCCTGAAAAAGGTATGGACGTCGACAGAACTGAACCTATCAACGGTGCAATCCTGATCATTACATATCTCAAAGAGTAATGGATATAGAGTCTAAAAAGGACTCGGCCCCTTTATGGAATCTTTCCAGATTTTGACGAGGTCACCAGATTCTAGATGGATCTTCCTGCCAACTAAGTAAATATCTTTTACTTTTAGTAAGGCTCTCCAACATGGGGAATCGGAAAACCTGGGCTTAACCG
The DNA here is from genome assembly GCF_018294505.1 of Triticum aestivum. NCBI lineage: Eukaryota > Viridiplantae > Streptophyta > Magnoliopsida > Poales > Poaceae > Triticum > Triticum aestivum. The sequence continues at coordinate 607,631,456 of NC_057797.1, read as the reverse complement.
AGGCCAAAGATTTGTTTGTCAGGTAGCGTGCATGAACAATATCTTGCCACATCCCCGTTTGGGTCTCTAGTTTCCACCACCATTTGACCATCAAACTAACATTCTGTTTGTGGAGGTACTTAACCCCCAAACCACCTTTATCTCTGGATCTGCAGATCCTGTTCCATCTAACAAGATGATACCTCCTCTTCTTGTTGCACCCTTGCCAAAAGAACTTTCGTCTATGTTTGTCGAGGCGCCCAATGAAGGTTTTGTTCATAAGCCACATAGAAATATGGTACAAGGATATTTGGGTGACTACCGAATCTAGCAAGGTGAGCATCCCCCCCCCCCGCCCCCCATCAAGGCTGCATTACCGATCCACGCTTCAAATCTTTTCAGATACTTGATAATGATAAATTCCTAGTCTGAGTTTCTGAGATTGGTGTAGCTAACAGGCATCCCCAAGTACTTAATAGGGAAGCTGCCCACCTCACAGTTAAACAGGTCCGCATACATATTCACCACATTTTCATCACCCCCACAGTAAGAATCTCACTTTTTTGAAAATTCACCTTAAGCCCCGACATCAATTCAAACATGTAAAGAAGCATCTTCAAGTTGACGGCTTTGTCAATGTCATCTTGAAGTTAACACCTTAGTTAACATGAAGAATAGGGAGCTGGAGAAAAAAATAGTAACTTTAGAAAAACTGAAAAAGACCTCCACGCCAAAAATAACCTCTCCAACCTATTGCAAACAATATTGATTTGATATGAACTGAAACAAAGAGGTCAAGAAGTGCATACCGGACCATGCTTAAACTCCATCAAGGGTTCGATCCTAAGTCACGCCTGCTAAACGTCCTGCACACACAAACATACAAAAAAATCAAGCTAAGAAGGACGACGTGGTTGATTTAGTCTAGCTGAAATTGACGCACCAAAAATGGCACACGCCAAATTGAGCAATAGTTCTACTACTGCATAATGCAATGTTTAATATAAATGGACCAGATTTATTTAAGCCCTGTCATGCAAATCACACAGGTCCAGTAGACGTTTATAGAGAAAAAAATTTGATTCTTCTAAAAAGAAAAATATTTGATATGTGTACATGTAAGGTCACCTCATTTCTGAAAGCACAAACCCACCCTAACTTTCACATGAACAAAATGCAGATTTTCTCTTCCATGAAGATATTACATGACTCGGCATCTTCTTGTAGGAAAGAAGGAAAGTAAAGAAAGAAGAAAATAGCACAGGAAATTGCTCACAAGACTACACTCACCTTCAAATGATCTGAAACAAGAAAAAAAATTGCAAGAGGCGTGAAGGGGGAGAAGGATTGAGAGCAGCTCACCTTGACATCATCCGAGCTCCTCCCGTGCGCACCATCTTCAGTCGTCGGGACTTCACCTTCCCTGCCGCTCCATGAGGATTCTGCTCCTTCCCTATCACCAGCCTCTCCTCCACCCCATGAGGCGTCCGCCGCCTGGGTCGCCGGCCTCGCTGCTCCACCCCACACCGCTGGCCTCTTAGCCCTCCCCTACTCCTTCACCACCAAAGGCGCCATCTAGCCGAGGAGGGGGTGTTGAAGAAGAACGTCAGGATGGAAGATGGGGCGAGGCGTGCCAATAGGAAGGAGGAACGTCGCAGAAGAGAGAGAGAGTAGGAGAAGAACGGCGGTGCGGCGGCGGACAAGGGAGGGACGTGGTTGCTGTGATTCGAGGCTACCCACGACGGGCCGCACGATGCACGCCGTGCGAGGACGGGCCGCACGACGCGTTGTACTTTCCCCTTGGCGTCCAGGCCAGGCGCCATACTTTCGCTCTCACCACGACCCCGACAAAACGGCATCCAGGGCAGCCGACGAGCGGGACCAGGAGCAGCGTCGGGCCACCTGTCATCGCGGAAGCCCAAAGGTGGGTGTAGAAATCGAGTGCACATGCACTGGCCAGCCCCTCCGCACAGCTGCTGCCCACAACGCACGACACGGGCAGCATGCCAGGAGCGTCCCGCCAAGAGCAGTTGACCCCAAAAAACTCTGGCCAACACCTGCACTATGGGACATGCACTGATGCAACCGATGAACGGGACCAAGGTAGCACCGGCCCACCAGTCAGTAGCCGCGGCGTAGACACCGGGTGCATAAGTGTTGGCTCACGCCGGACGACACAGACTCCGCGTGATGGGACACGCGGCGCCGCAGGACTGGGTGACCCGAGTAAATCTGACCCCGTGAAGCTCGCGCATGTAGCGCGGCGGGATCGGTCGCCTAGGCACCAAAAAAAGGCTCACCCGGCCAATCGGTTGAGAGGCCGAGCCCACAGGTCATGGCCTGCATGAACTCATCCCGTGGTCAAAGCAAAAATGATCGAAGATCTAACGTCAATCAACGAAAAAATCTGTTGTTTGACCGCCATCCAATGGCCCAAATCGAAACAAAACGAGGGACAACCGAAAAGACAAGTTGGCTAGGCTCATTATCTCTACTATTAAAGCAGAATCCAACGTCGTGATGGTTCCACCTTCGTGAGGGTTCGACCTCCCTGCTCTCTCCTACGATCCCACCTCTCGCTACTTCCACCCGTTCTTCAACCGCCCCCACGCAGGAGTAATGAGAAAAAAGAGAAACCAGTACCAATCCTCCGTTCCACCGTTGGAAAAAAAGAATAAAAAGGATCCCACGACCCACGAACACACGTCCTCATCTCCCACGCGGCCCCACCCTCATCTCCCTGAACCCGCCTCATCATCTCTCTCATCTCCACCTCGTCTTCCCGCACGCCACAACTTCTCCCCACCTCGTCTCCCTGCACACCACAATGCCTCCATGGTCGTCGGCCATCAAGCTGGCCTCCGACCTCCACTGCCTGACCTCCCAACATCGCTGCTCGCATATAACAGCCACAGGTCGGCGCCCTCCTGACCAGCCAAGCTACCATCGGCTGCCTCTTCTTGCCAGCAAGAGAGCTTCTGAGCGCTGCTCCATGTTGATCTTCGTCCCACTACCGAGGTACGTTGCCGCCCTCCAATCTGGCACCGCTCTCCTCCTGTCCTCCAGCGACCTAAAGCTCAAGTTCTGCAGCCATGTCAGCCTCCACGGCTAGGCCGTAGCCAATGTCGTCACCAACATCCTCCTAGAGTCGGCGCCACACTCGAATCAGGGGATCATTAACGGTGAGCAGGTCGGTTTTTTGGCCGTTAGTTCGCTATTTTTCTCTCTGGTGTTGATATTTTAAACCACAAACTAAGGGCCTGTTCGTATCCGCTCCACTCCGTCAGATCCTTAGCTCCACTCCCAGCTCCAAGGTTGCTGGCTCCCCAGGGCAAATGAGGAGCAGAAAACTTGTTCGGCAACTAACTCCACTCAACACCCAGGTTGCTGGCTCCCCATAACACATCAAACAGGCAGATTGGATCGAGCCTGGGAGCGAGAGGCAGAAAAATTGATTGAACTGGTAAGTTGGTGGAGGGGGAGAGGCGAGGGAGTCGTGGGAGCCCGACTTTAGCGACTCCGCCAGATTCAACTGCGATCGGCTCCGCTCCACTCCTTTGACTCCGTGGAGTTGGAGCGTTCGGCGCTGCTCCGCCCGCTCCCGGAGCGGAGTTGTGGAGCGGAATGAATCCGAACAGGCCCGAAGTCTTCAATCTTGTATCTTCATAGTCCAGGAGTCTGGTTGAAGGTATAGTCCGGCCATCCGGACACCCCCTAATCCAGGACTCCCTCAGTAGCCCCTGAACCAGGCTTCAATGACGACAAGTCCGGAGCCCAGATTGTCTTCGGCATTGCAAGGCGGGTTCCTCCTCCAAGTACTTCATAGAAGATTTCGAACACAAAGATAGTGTCCGGCTTTGCAAAATAAGTTTCCACATATTGCCATAGAGAGAATAATATTTACACAAATCTAATCTGCTGACGTATTCTGTAATGTGACACACCACGGCCAAGCATTTATCCGAGTCGTTTTATTATCCCACCTCAGCGCGTCATGCGAGGCGGTTTCCTTGGCACGTCTTGTTAAAGCAGAGATCGTGTCCCCTTATTCCGGGATTCTCATCAATACGGGCGTGGGTAACCCAACCGCGCCATTGATTACGGCGCTTGGAGATAAGCGAGTTTTACCAGGATGGTGGGGACACGTAGTTGCGTCCACCCATATAAGGGGATAAGGATCCACCTTTTCACCTACGCCTTCTTCCTCCTCTGCCTATCCATTCTCGCGCACTCGAGCTCCAGCGCCCAAGTCCGCACTCCCCACCTCAACCTTCTCCAGTCATGTCCAGAGCGGGAGGCAAGTGGATGGTCTCCTCCGTCACGGATGGACACATCAAAAGACTAAGGAAGGCCTGCTACTTGTCTAACGACGTTGCGCACCGGCTTCCTGAAGAGGGGCAGCTCATCCCCACCCCTAGGCCCCATGAGAGGGTGGTGTTCCTCCCCCATTTTCTCCGCGGACTGGGCTTCCCTCTTCACCCATTTGTCCGGGGGCTCATGTTCTACTATGGCCTGGATTTCCACGATCTGGCCCCGAACTTTGTCCTCAACATCTCGGCGTTTATAGTCGTGTGCGAGGCTTTCCTCTGCATCCGCCCCCATTTCTGCCTATGGCTCAAGACTTTCAATGTCAAGCTGAAGGTGGTGCGCGGCAACCAGGCGGAGTGCGGAGGCGCCATGGTGGGCAAGATGCCCAACGTCTTATGGCTGGAGGGCTCCTTTGTGGAGACCCTGAAGGGGTGGCAATCGGGGTGGTTTTACATCACCGAGCCGCGCGACCCTGAATGGGTCGCAGCCCCCGAGTTCCGACCCGGACCCCCTACACGGCTCACCTCCTGGAAGGAGACGGGCCCGTCATGGGGTAAAAAAGGAGAGCTGGCCGGACTCCAAACATGCGTCCAAACCCTGGTGGACAAGAAGCTCAAACTCGTCAACGTAGTCCAGGTTATGCTCATCCGCCGGATCCTCCCGTGTCAACAACGGGCTTTCAACATGTGGGAGTTCGACCCGGCGCGGCACCGAACTCTGAGCAGGCTCTTTGACACGATGTACGAAGATGCCTGGAAGGTGCTTTTCAAGGGCGCTGAGGCCCCCGCATCCGCTACCAAGGATCGCGGATTCAGTACGCAGCGTCACGCTCAGTTTTTCATAGTTTGACTCCATGCGGGATCTAAGCTCCCTTACCTTTGACAGGATTGGCAGGAGACGTCCGGACAGATCAATTGTTCGGCTCCTTTGCCCGAAGGCCCAGCAGAAGCTCGTTTGGCGAAGCTGCTGGTTCCGGCACCCCATGTGGTGCTGGAAAAGAAGGCCAAGAAGAAGGCCACGGGGACTCAAAAGAGTGCCCGGCGCCTAGAGGTGTCGGATCCCTCATCCGACGACTCCAAGACGTACTCCTCCCATGAAGACGAGGAGGAGGAGGAGGAAGAGACTCCTCCCCCTCCAGCGGGGGAAGGGAAGAAAAGGAAGGCCGCCCCAACTAGGGAGGCCGAAGGGTCCAAGAAGGGGAAAACCCTTCCTCCGGACTACTCCACCGATGCCGAAGACGGCGGAAAGGAGTGGCCGCTCAGGGCCAAGCCCCTGGCTAAATCGTAATTATCCGGATACCAGAGTAATTCATAGTATTCCTTTATTGCACAACTTTCTCTTATGTCGAATATGTTTATGCAGCCCACCTAAAGACCGGCTCGACACGTCGTCGAGCGGTTCACTGGACTCCGAGCGGGAGAAGTATGAGGCCGAGGTTGGCAAGGTGCGGCAAGAGCTCCAGGCTCTTATGGAAAAACATGAGAGTTTGGAGCTTGACTCAAAGACGCGGGCGTCCAAGCTTGCGGTGGCTATTGAAAATGCCAAGTCTGCCAAGGCTGAATCCCAGAAGACCCTCTAGGAGTTGGATGAGGTGAAAAAGATAGCGGCGGGTAAGGCATTCTTTATGCAAAGCAAACACATAAACGTAAGTTACTTGTTACTTACCCGAATCCGGAGCTCTCGAGGAGCATTCGCAGATCTTCCTCGTAGCGTGTCTGATGCCCCGCATTCTATCGAGCCGAGGAGGGCAGCTCGACAAAGAAGGTGTTCTGGTCTCAGTATGCTGAGGCCGGACACCCCGTGCCCCTGAGCGACCAGCTGAAGCAACTGGTCGAGCTCCACAAGGCGGCCGAACAGGCCATGAAGGGCCTACTAGTTCGGCTGTGGCCTGGAGAGGCTCTGCCTGGGAGCTATTTTGGTCTGGTGCGGCGGCTGGTGGGGGCCTGTCCAAGGCTCGAAGTCATCAAGCGCTCCATCTGCATTGAAGGTGCCCGTAGGGCCCTTGCCCGTGCTAAGGTGCACCGGGGCAAGCTGGATGCTGAGAAGCTTGTGAAGGACGGGCCATCGCCGGGGAAGGAGCATCGCAAGCCCGAGAATTATTATAAGGATGTTCTGAAGGGTGCCTGCCTTATGGCGGATGAGTGTTCTAGGGATGTAATTTTTGAGTAAAACTCACTCGTTTTGTCCTGTGCGCTGAAAACTTGTTCATATGCGCTAAGCAATGTTGTTGGAATTTAAAATATTACCTTATGTGCGATTGTTTATCAATTCTGAGAGATGGCGAGTCGTCGGCTTCTGCCCCCGTGCCGCTAGTGCTGGGGTGTTTGGGGATAAACCTGAGCGCTCTTTTTCCCACGTTTGGGTCCTTCGAGGGAGGCGCTCAGCACAATGAACAAGGCAATCGGACCATAATGCTTGAACACTCTCACTTAGCCATAGAATTCTATAATTTTAAATTTCGGCGAAGCCCCTGGTATTTGGAAGACCGAGTCCGGGGCGCTATCCACGCCTTGGCCGGACAGAGCCGACTCCTCGCTCTAAGCGGCATAAGTCTTTAAGGACTCGAAAAACCTCTCGAACAGCGACCAGCTCTAGCTTCATCATGACAGTCAGTTTTAGCTTTCCCTGCTGAGGTGCTCGACCCAGCTCAACTGGGACACAATCGCAGTAGTTCTCCTAGTGCTACCTTAGCCGATATAGCGGAACGTAAGGCACCAAAATATAGGAGCCGGGCAAACCCAACTATTGACCCAAGACATGATTCGGAGCCGATGCATATAATGCTATAAGTTCGGGGTGCCGCACTTGTTAAAGTGTTCGGACTTCTCACACCATATTGAGGGGTACTAAAGCCCCTGGCGTATTTTTGGCCGTACCAAAGTGTACGGGTGCAACATGTCATTAAGGAACATATATTTGTAAAAAAAGGTAATGCAAAAGTAGACAAAAGCTATGCATTGTTTATTAAAAAGGGCTACGATCAAAGCAGAACGATACAAATAATGCGATAAGAAAAAGGTTGGACTATTTAACATGTCCGTTCCAGGGGCAGGCTGCGAAATGGTATGCGAAACAGGTATACTGCTCGTGATAGAGACCACCTGGGAGTTCCGTAATGCGGCATGGCTTGTCTGCTTCCCTGGTTCTTACATCGTTTGTGCGGCAATTGAACTGCCGAACAGGCCTTCCGAAGAATGGAGTCCTGAAAGTAAGAGAAAATTAAAAAATCGGCAGCCCCTGGTGCGGTTTAAGCCGTGTTTCGGGCGTGCCGTGATGGTGCCCCTCCCCCTGTACCCATGGTATTTCTAGAGCATAGTTATGTACGCGAAGCACTGGCGTCGCATTTTTGCGAGGGCTGGGTTTGGTGCCGCATTGCTACGCCTACTCGGAACGTGCTAGGCGGTCTTGTTGTAGGTTACTCCGGGCGCGCTTGACGGTGTCCGGACGTTTAATGGCCGGACTGGAGAACTGCCTAGAGAGGCTGCTTTGTACTTCCGCTGCAAGGGCCGCCGTGTGCTCCTCCGTTCGAAGGGAGCGTTCGGTGTTTCCATTGACCGTACTTACTCCTCGAGGGCCTGGCATCTTGAGCTTAAGGTATGCGTAGTGCGGTACCGCATTGAACTTGGCGAATGCGGTTCGTCCGAGCAGTGCGTGATAGCCACTACGGAATGAGACTATGTCGAAGATTAACTCCTCGCTTCGGAAATTATCTGGAGATCCAAAGACCACTTCAAGTGTGACTGAGCCTGTACAGTTGGCCTCTACACCTGGTATTACGCCTTTAAAGGTCGTTTTGGTGGGCTTAATCCTCGAGGGATCTATGCCCATTTTCTGCACTGTATCCTGGTAAAGCAGGTTCAGGCTACTGCCGCCGTCCATAAGGACTCTAGTGAGATGAAATCCGTCAATAATTGGGTCTAGAACCAATGCGGCGAATCCGCCATGACGGGTGCTAGTGGGATGGTCCCTTCGATCAAAGGTGATCGGGCAGGAGGACCATGGGTTGAACTTTGGGGCGACTGGCTCTATCGCGTATACGTCCCTTAACGCACGCTTCCGCTCCCTCTTGGGGATGTGGGTTGCGTATATCATGTTCACCGTCCGCACTTGTGGGGGAAAACCCTTCTATCCACTATTGTTCAGCGGCCGGGGCTCTTCGTCATCATCGCTATGCAGCCCTTGTCTGTATTTTCGGCATTTAACTTGCCTGCCTGCTTGAACACCCAACAATCCCTGTTGGTGTGATTGGCCGGCTTTTCGGGGGTGCCATGTATCTGGCACAAGCAGTCGAGTATTCGGTCCAAACTAGACGGGCCCCTAGGATTTCTTTTGAATGGCTTTTTCCGCTGACGGATTTATAGCCTCTGAATCCGGCATTAACTGCCGTATCCTCGGCGTTGTCGTCGTTAATGTGGCGCTTCTGCTTGTTGCAACGCGACCTGCCACTACTGTCCTTGGTATCCGAATTACCAGGGTTCTTGGTCATGTTGCTGCTACGAGCAAGCCAGCTGTCTTCTCCCGCGCAAAAGCGGGTCATGAGTGTCGTTAGTGCTGCCATAGATTTCGGCTTTTCCTGTCCAAGGTGCCGGGCAAGCCACTCGTCACGGATATTGTGCTTGAAGGCTGCTAGGGCCTCAGCGTCCGGACAGTCGACTATTTGATTTTTCTTTGTTAGGAACCGTGTCCAGAATTGCCTGGCCGATTCCTCTGGCTGCTGAATTACGTGACTTAGGTCATCGGCGTCTGGGGGTCGCACATAAGTGCCCTGGAAATTGTCGAGGAATGCGGCTTCCAGGTCCTCCCAACAACTGATTGATCCTGTTGGCAAGCTGTTAAGCCAATGCCGAGCTGGTCCTTTAAGCTTGAGTGGGAGGTATTTGATGGCGTGGAAATCATCGCCCGGGCCATGTGGATATGAAGGAGATAATCCTCGATCCATACCGCAGGATCTGTTGTGCCATCATATGATTCGATGTTTACGGGTTTGAAACCCTCGGGGATTTGATGATCCATTACTTCGTCTGTGAAGCATAGTAGGTGTGTGGCGCCTCTGTACTGGGCTATATCACGACGTAGCTCCAATGAGCTTTGTCTACTGTGTTCGGCCCTACCGGATTTGTGTCCAGCGTGACGGTTACCGTCTCGAGTCGTGGGGCGCCCACGCGATCCGTAGATCGATCTTGTTTGCCTTGCCTTGTCCTCTAATATATCTCGCAGGTTAGGCGCATTTTCCCATGCCTTGGTACGGGGTGCGGCTTGAGTGGAGGGCCGAGAGGCCTCTCTGTCGCGGCCACGGGGTGGCCGATCGGCCGTATCAAGTGCTGGTGATGTAGGTTTAAGTGCTTCCTCCTCTAATCGGGGTAGCAACCTGCGCTTTGGGTAGCTCTTGGAGGGGCGTTCGAGTTTATGCTCTTCGGCCGCAAGGACTTCAGTCCATCTATCGACTAGCAAATCTTGATCAGCTCTAAGTTGTTGCTGTTTTTTCTTGAGGCTTCTTGTCGTGGCCATAAGCCTGCGTTGAAAACACTCTTGTTCGGCGAGATCCTCTGGCATGACGAATTCGTCGTCGTCGAGGCTTGCCTCATCTTCGGAGGGAGGCGTATGATTATCGTCCTCGACCTCTCTGTCTGCTGCTCTTTCATGAGGGCTGGTTTCTCCATCCTCCTGTGCTGAATCTTGCTGGAGGGGGTTTTCTTCGGCACTCTCCAGAGTATTATTATCTCTCGTGCTGGAATCACCGTATTTGTTTTAGCGGGATTTTGAGCGGCGCCGCTGACGCCGGCGCTTAGGCTGTTTCTTGGAGGGGTCATCCTCTGTTGTTCCATCGCCATCTCCTTCTTTTGGGGTGTCCACCATGTATATGTCATATGACGAGGTGGCTTTCCAGGGCCCAATAGGCGCTGGTTCTTCATTGTCTCCTTCATCGGCGTCCATACCGTCGATGTCTTCGGAGTCGAAGTAGAGCATGTCGATTAAATCGTCGATAGTGGCTACAAAGTGGGTGGTGGGTGGGCTTTGAATTTCTTCATCATCCGTATCCCAACCTTGCTGGCCGTAGTCCGGCCAGGGCTCTCCTGATAAAGAGAGAGACTTAAGTGTCTTCAGAATATCGCTGAAAGGCGAGTGCTGAAAGATGTCCGCGGCAGTAAACTCCATGATCGGCGCCCAATCGGATTCGATCGGCAGGGGCGCGGAGGGTTTGGAGTCCGGAGAGGAGTCCGGCTCCTTGGAGTCACGAGTCTCGCGGGGTGCGGGGCTGGTGTTCGGCTCGATCGCCGTTGAGATCGCAGCCCCCGAGGCGGTGTCCAACCGCTTATCCTCGATCGGCGCAGTTGGCTCCGAATTAAGGGTCGAAGCCGATGTGGGTGCGGCCTCCAGGGCACTGTCCGGCGGCAAAGCTAGATCATGCTCGTCGTGACAGTGCGGCGCGCTCGGCAGTGGCTCGAATCCATCGAAGATCAAGTCCCCGCGGATGTCAGCCGTGTAGTTTAAACTTCCAAATCTGACCTAACGGCCAGGGGCATAGCTTTCGATGTGCTTCAGATGGCCAAGTGAATTGGCCCGCAGTGCGAAGCCGCAGAAGACGAAGATCTGTCCGGGGAGGAAGGTCTCACCCTGGACTGCATCGCTATTGATGATCGTAGGAGCCATCAAGCCTAACGGCGATGACACAGAGGAACTCTCAATGAAAGCACCAATGTCGGTGTCAAAACCGGTGGATCTCGGGTAGGGGGTCCCGAACTGTGCGTCTAGGCCGGATGGTAACAGGAGGCAAGGGACACGAAGTTTTACCTAGGTTCGGGCCCTCTTGATGGAGGTAAAACCCTACGTCCTACTTGATTAATATTGATGATATGGGTAGTACAAGAGTAGATCTACCACGAGATCAGAGAGGCTAAACCCTAGAAGCTAGCCTATGGTATCATTGTTGTTCCGTATGTTGTCCTACGGACTAAAACCCTCTGGTTTATATAGACACCGGAGAGGGTTAGGGTTACACAAAGTCGGTTACAATGGTAGGAGATCTACATATCCGTATCGCCAAGCTTGCCCTCCACGCCAAGGAAAGTCCCTTCCGGACACGGGACAAAGTCTTCAATCTTGTATCTTCATAGTCCAGGAGTCCGGCTGAAGGTATAGTCCGGCCATCCGGACACCCCCTAACCCAGGACTCCCTCAGTGGTGCAGAGCCAAATCACCAGTAGGGTATTCGTGCATGAATGGGCAACTAGCTAGGCGTGTTCTTGCTTGCTTGCACACATTGGATCTTGTTTCTGTTGTATGATCAGTTTTTCCTTGAATTTGTGATTTGGTGTAGGTTTAATGCTACTGACACACATGAGCTTTGATTTAGTTATTCTCGATTGTAATGCTTTAGTTGTTTGTATGAACATACATTGGATTGCCGAGACCGTGCAAAAATTGTATCGAGGATTGACCATGTTTATATTTTATTTACTGTTGTCTTACATAAAATTCCTTGCTGCTCTCACAGTCCTAATTTGCGGGGATTGATGAAGCATGAAAAGAAGAGAGATTTTAACAGTGATAACATTGCCAGGTAAGTAGTTATTGTGGCACAATAGTTCAATTGGGATGCGGAAGTGTGTAGTTGTTTTGATGTATAGATTGCATATACATGTTAACATAAGGGAATTTGCTTCGAAAAGGATTAATTGGCTAAAGTTCTTGAACAGTGTTTTTATTGTGCAATTGTGTGTTTGGCCGGTTGCTCAACATTAACAAAAAACACATGCCAACAATGAAGAAATTTATCCATTGCCAAAAAACTAAGAAATTGATTCTGATGCCTGGTGGATTTTCACTCCATGGCTCCATGTAAATTCACTCAAGTACATACGAGGGGTAGAGGAAAATATGATAGAGGAAGTGGTATTTGATTTGTGGTTCTTCTCTTTACTAGTTTACCGTTACTACAATTTTCGTATGCAAATTAGTCTTTCATCTTACTCAGCCATTTCTTTCTACATGGCTGAGCTTTGCGCGTTGAGTTCCTACATACATATACATTGTAAGTTATCGTTCTAGATCACAGTAAGTTCAAAATATGAGGTGCTTAATTAGTTAGTGTCCATGGTGTACACTAGATAAGTATAATAATCAGTAGTCACAAGGGAGGGACGTTGCTTTGCCTAGACAATATTTTTGGTGAATAACATGAATGTAGGCACTTCTGATTTTCCCATAGCCAATTTTATCCATTCTTCGCCATAGATCTCCCATGGTCGTTTCACAAAGAATTTTGGTTTGACCTCTTCCTGTTGTTTTCATTGAGCATTCTGGTTTGATTCCAATGATAAATTAGGCTTTATGAGCGGGAATGTGTGAGTTCCTAAGTGTTACCCGCTACATTTCTGTATGTTTTGCTTTTCAGATATGACGCTGGAAATGGAAGGGGTAATCCCCACAGTTCTTCATGTTATTTGTTCAGAAGCAAGGGCTTTGTGTGTTTCGCATGCTTATGAATCTTTGTTACTGTATGATTAATCCCTTCTCTGGAGCTAACGACCCTTAGCTAAAAAAAACTTGTTTGATTAGCTATAGAAGCAAAATAATTCAGCTTTATTGATGAATGCACGTTAGGTAGAGTTAAGAATGAGGGCGCACTCTGCCCTTTTACGGATTTGTTTATCCATGTATTAACTTGTTGATCTTTTTTGAACTGCAGCTTGCGGAGCAGGAAGTGTTTGACCTTATGAATTGTTTTTTATGTTCTTTGTTTGGTGTGTACATAATGCAGGAAAAGGCTGCGTACAAAAGACCCAAAGTGTTTGGACCCTTCCTGAACCCTACACAAGTTGGAGTTACGTGCACCGGGCTGCACTTTTTAGTTTGGTGTGTGCATAATCCAAAGCAGCAAATATCTATAATTTTGATCTCAGGCAACATGCTACATTTGGCAAAAAAATGGCAATTCTACATAAAATGTAAAAAATGTTCAAACATGACAATACATGTGTGATGTGTCATTCTGAATATGGCTCTGCTAAAAAGAAATAAATCACTTCCAACAGGATAATGTTGCCCCAGATTATCTGCTCGTGTTTGGGTTAGTTTTGGGGAGGGGCCGGGAACAATATAATGGGGTTGTACTCTGGGAATGTGAACCTTTCAGCAATCCTTGTTTTGCCTTTTAGGTTATGATTATGTAGAAGAGATAGCATTTTACCCTCCACAAAGTTGAGTTTTAGATATATTTTTTGTTACTAGAATAAATTAGGGTTTATTTCCTTCATTCTCATTCTTTAGTTGTTGGATTTCATCAATCTTTTATCATTTTCCTTATTTCCTTTGCCAATCTAGTCATTTTGTTCATTTTCTTTGTCCCTTTTGTTAGTCGTTTTTAATACATTTCTTTGTCCCTAAAATTTTCCTCACTCCACAATGTTGGCAGCGACAAGACCAGGATGAGCGCACGACAAGAGAAGGCCATATGAACCACAAGGAATCGCACTGTCACAGGGCACCGACACAGCTAAGGAGTCATACTCCTTTGCTAGACACAGCGGATCTGGCTGGTGCGGCAAGGAAGTCATAGATTCGGGAAAGGCACGCAGCCACCATTGCCATGAGGAGCGGGGTTCATGGATGAAACACCTGAGCAGTGGCCATGGAGCATAGAGCTGGAGGGGTTGAGCTGGAGGAGATGGAGCCGATCCAGGAGAAGGTCGGGGATGAGGAGGACAATGGAAAAGAGGAGAGTAGAGCCACACTCACGTGATTCTTGGAGCTGATCTTCATCACAGCCGGCGACGAGGCATCGGTGGCAGCGATAGAGTAGTAGTGGACTGGTATTTCTTGGCCTCTAGGGTTGGGGGTGTCCCGGTGTCGCCCCTTGGAGCGACAAGGGAGTGGAGATCTCTTTCTTTTTATGGAGATATAACTGCCATCAAGGACGAAGGAGCATGAGAGAGAATCATGATGTGAAGTATGAATGGAAATTACATGACATGTTCGACAAACGTGTGTCAATTTGAGCCATTATTTTATAATTTTTTTGTTATCCCGTGGCAACGCACGGGCATTCAACTAGTATGTTAAAATGTATTTACTTTTACGCAAAGAGTCAAAAGTTTTTCCCTTTATTTCTTTTTATGTTCTCCTTTGACAAGCATCATGTGGTGAGGAAAGATCTAGGCACATATGTCCATTTAAATATGGGTGGCATGAGTTATTATTGTTGACATCACCCTTGAGGTGAATACATTGGGAGGCAAAACTATAAGCCCCTATCTTTCTATGTGTCCGGTTGAAACATTTTGCTCATGTGTATGCGGTGAGTGTTAGAAATCATAGAAGACAATATGATGGTTGAGTATGTGGACTTGCCTAAAGGCTCCGATATGTGACCCTTCCTGAAAAGATGATGAATTGTAGTTGCAAAGTTGACTGAGAACATAGTTTGTTAGTTTCTAATAGAGTTTATGTTTTATACTCCAATTGTGTGATGAATTGTCACTTATTCATGGGAAGTCTATGATAAAAGTCTTATGTTTAAATTTTTTACTGTTATAATAATCTACAGGATGCTTCTGTGTCTGTATTTTGTTTTTATCGACACCTCTCTCTCTCTCTCTCTAAACATGTGGACATGTTTTTTGATTTTGGTTTTTGCTTGAGGACAAACGAGGTCTAAGCCTGGGGGAGTTGATACGTCCATTTTGCATCATGTTTTCTTACTGTTATTTATGATGTTTTTATGCATAATAATGTTTTTTTGGAGTAATTCTAATGCCTTTTCTCTCATAATTTGCAAGGTACACACAAAGAGGGAGAATTCCGATGGCTGGAAATCTGGACCTGGAAAAGTTACGTCAAGCTACCTATTCTGCACAATCCAAACAAGCTGAAACTTCCTGGGGAATTTTATGGAATATTTGATGATATTGGAGCAAATAAGTACCAGAGGAGGCCCACCAGGTGGGCACAACCCACCTGGGTTTGCCAGGGAGCCCAGGCGTGCCTGGTGGGTTGTGCTCACCCGGTCCCACCTCCGGTGCCTATCTTCTGGTATATAACTCATTTTGACCCAGAAAAAATAAATAGAGGACTTTCGGGACGGAGATCCACCGTCTCGAGGCGGAACTTGGGCAGGAGCACTTTTGCCCTTCGCCGCAACGATTCCGTCGGGGGAACTTCCCTCCCGGAGGGGGAAATCATCGTCATCATCATCACCAACAACTCTCCCATCTTGGGGAGGGCTATCTCCATCAACATCTTCAACAACACCATCTCATCTCAAACCCTAGTTCATCTCTTGTGTTCAATCTTGTTACCGGAACTATAGATTGGTGCTTGTGGGTGACTAGTAGTGTTGATTACATCTTGTAGTTGATTACTATATGGTTTATTTGGGCTCAGATCCATTATGCTATTTAATACCCCTATGATCTTGAGCATGATTATCATTTGTGAGTAGTTACTTTTGTTCTTGAGGTCACAGGAGAAATCATGTTGCAAGTAATCATGTGAACTTGATATGTGTTCGATATTTTGATAGTATGTATGTTGTGATTCCCTTAGTGGTGTCATGTGAACGTCGACTACATGACACTTCACCATATTTGGGCCTAAGGGAATGCATTGTGGAGTAGAAATTAGATGATGGGTTGCGAGAGTGACAGAAGCTTAAACCCCAATTTATGCGCTATTCCGTAAGGGACCGATTAGATCCAAAAGTTTAATGCTATGGTTAGAATTTATTCTTAATACTTTTCTCGTAGTTACGGATGCTTGTGGGAGGGTTAATCATAAGTAGGAGGTTTGTTCAAGTAAGAACATCACCTAAGCACCGGTCCACCCACATATCAAATTATCAAAGTAGCAAACACGAATCAAATCAACATGATGAAAGTGACTAGATGAAATTCCCGTGTACCCTCAAGAACGCTTTGCTTATTATAAGAGACTGTTTTGGCCTGTCATTTGCCTCAAAAGGATTGGGCTATCTTGCTGCACTTTTGTTACTACTATCGTTACTTGCTTGTTACAAAATTTCTTGCTATCAAACTACTTTGTTACTTACGATTTCAGCACTTGCAAACATTACCTTACTGAAAACCACTTGTCATTTCCTCCTGCTCCTCGTTGAAAAATAGCTACAATTGATCCCCTATACTTGTGGGTTATCAAGCGACGACAGACATGGGCGGGAGGCAGAGGGATCCGGTGCGACGACGTGAAGTCCTTCCAGGTGGAGGCATGTTGGGTGCCTCTGGCTGTCACCGATGCGCAATGAGACAGGTGAGGAACAAAGCAACACACTGAGTATTTGAGGTTCCTTCTTTAGTTTCAGAATCGTCTAAACTTCTGCATGACATGGCCTTGAAGTACAGAAATAGATTATGTCTTTTGTTAGACTAGATTGTTGCCTATGTTATGCCGTTTGTAGGCTATAATTGTTTAGGGAGCCATGCAATTGGAGCTGAGAGAATTATCGGCATAGAATGTAAAGAAGTGTTGAGCCAGTACAAAGGGACGATCCTCAATTTGTTAATAGTAGAGGTATGCCATTTTCTCTATTTCCCATCACTTGTTCAAATTTCCATCCATGGACGAGATTCTCATGAGATGATTCTTTTATGAATTATCCGTAAATTGCAATTGATATGGCAATGCTCTATGTTCGTGCATACAGACCCACATAAAGTAAGGTCGGTCTGTGTTTATTTGATGGTACTCACGCTATCAGGTTAGTTCCTTATGACGAGTTGTGATGTACGTGAATATAACTGCCCTTTCAGTGTTGCAATTAAACTCATTTTCATGGTGGAATAAATTGTTGCATCAACATGATTGAATTCATTGTCGGTAAAGAAAATGTTGGCTCGGAGTTATGTGCACAACGTGTGTGAGATGGTTGTTGTGTGATAGAGAATCAGTTCCATGAAAACAAATAAAGGAGCAGATATTGCAATAGGTTAACCAGGTTACTTTGTGATTTGCCTTGCCCTTTACCATTCTCTGATGTAATGTAATTCATGAAAGAAAGGTAAGAGGTGACAATACTTTTGCCTTTTATTCCAGTTGTGTGAGTGTTTATGGAGCCCGAACGGGGAGCCAATAGTTAGTTGCTGTCAGATCTCGAAAATGCGGGTTCTTTTTTCGTTGCTTACAGCAAGAGCCGTCGTGGTGGACGGGAACGACCACCACGGATCCCTCGCCCCAAGTCATGATCCAGTTGCTGAATGTCCACAAGAAAATTTATGTATAAGCAACGCTGCAGCCCCATCTCTCTCTCATACAGTATTCTATGTTTTGGAAGTTTGTGTTGGCCACCTATTTGTTAATATGCTTCTCAAGGTCTAAAAATACTCTCTTTCTCAGTCATCCATCATGCTCTGTTTTGAAAATTATGCTAGCCACCTATTTGTTAATATGCTTCTCAAGGTCTAAACATATTTTGTCATATTTCTCACACGGTGTACAAGGATTATACTGAATAAATTTTAAAAGAGCGGAATCACATATCCAAAAGGCCAATTCATATAGAGGCAATGACCTACAGAGCGTTGCTAATAATGATGCTACTATTTTTCAGAATAAACCCGAACCTACAGGAACCATATAGTAGTGGTGAAAGAATGTATAGAGTGATAAACAACTATTGTATTTCTCTTATTCATACTAAAGGGACCTCATTCCCCAAGCTACTTGACGAAAAATAAAATGTATGCATGCGCCAATGAAGTCCAAAAATAAATCCTCATGTGTGCCCAAATATTTTGTCTGAGAAGTCCGAATGTTCAGTGTTGGGAAAGTATACCTACCGCTGATAGAACTCGGGAAAGATCGTTTTGTTGATGGCGAGTTCACCCTGATGCTAATGACCAGCGCACGTTGGCAGTGTCATGCTGGCTGGTCGGCGCTGCAACTACACAGCTAAGCAGGAGGTAGGTGAGGTGAGCTTGAGATCTGGAGTGTCCAGCTAAGAGTGATGATTTTTGTGTGTGTTGATTTTTTCTGGTAGTGACACATATGAAGAAAGTTAGGTGAGCAAGAACATGTGGTTTAGGTACTTCATCTTCCTTTCCTACAATTTATATCTTAAGCTTCCCTTGATGTGTGTAATATGGCTAGGTAAAATTTGCACATGACAAGAGATGTATATCAATTCATAAGAAATAGATGTTACTTGCCAGCCGATAGATGTTTGCAAACTCATCCCGATAGTAACTTATGTATCAAGCTTAATTGTTCAAGAATCAACATTTGCACGTTGAAGTGTATACATTGATCTTTTTTTAACATGTCCTTGCAGATTAGTTGCTGAGAAACAACCCAGCCACCTACATTTGGCTGAACCATCTATGTTTGATTAATGTTTAATGAAACGCTCCATGTTCCAGCAAATCTTTGCATTTTGTGGCACCTACAATGCTAGGGAGTGCATCTCGAGGGGCATGAGAGACAGCGGCGGCGCTAAAGTAGGTGCATCGTGTGATTTGGGTGAGACGCAAATAGCATTTGTGTTTCTGATGGTATGTCTACACTGGCTACTACCTGTTGCTCTCCAATATATACACAACAAAGAAGCAGATTGGGATTATGATGATTCTTTGAAGTTCTATTAGCATAAGAGTACATTACCAATAGTATTACTTGTCAGATGATCTGCTAAACTAGTGCTGACTGAATTTTGTGTTACGCGATAGTGCACTGGATCATCCCGGGGGAGCATGGGGTGAACGCACCGCCACGTAGAAATGAGCATCGCCGAATAGGAACTATAGGGGATCACAGGGCAATGAGTAACTAACAGTCTGCCACAACTCCTAGCCCACTCCCATACTATAATTAAATTGCTTTATTGATCAATCTATCAATCAATCATAGGCTACAATTAACCAGTGTAATTTGGATGTGCAACACGAGAGACCGTGTGATTGAATTGGTGGTACTCCCTCCATTTTTGTATACAAGGCCACAAACTTGGATTACAGATACCAATGTAAAATTTAATGTCTGCTTTACAAGTCAACTTTTCTTCTTGTTTATTGGGATCATTAATACTCTGCATGCATGCAAAGAAACTGAGTGGAGGAAGTAGTTGACTGTCATTATGACTGCATGCATGCAAGTATTAAACAGGTTGTTAGTATGAGAAAATATCATTAATTTTGCCTTGATTACTGTTGGTGGCCTTGTTTAGATGCAAAATGTATATTTCATAGTGGCCTTGTATATAAAAATGGAGGGAGTATAATAATACTAGCCTGATACAATTATCAGATCCTTTTGTCCTATCAAGCACATGGTCTTTTGTCCTGTCAAGCAGATGGTTAATTACTGGACAAGTAGAGCGTGGCATTTTTTGTGTGCAATCCACATTGACAAGCCTGCAGATGCTACTTCAAGTGAACACTACAAAAAAGACACATCCGTGACATTTTGGGTCGAACGAATTTTTTTTGTCATACTTATGACACTTCTATGACGATAATTGTGACAAAACCCGGTATCATCATAGATGTGGTGGGGTCCTACTTCTATGACAAAAAAATCATGACAGAAAATGGGCTTTTAGTCCAGGGCGAGCCGGAGACGCAGCTGCATGAAATTCTTTGGGTCGTCCATGACGGAAAAAAATGTGGTAGAAGCGAGGGCGCGGAAAATATCGGGGAGTCCTCGGTTACGGTGGGTGGTCGGGGCCCGAGCGATGCGCGTTTCTCTCATATGTACGCGTGTGTGTGCGAGGCGTTGGGCTCTAACTGAACCCAAGCGATTGCACTGCAGGCTACGTGTTACTGAACCCGAGCGATCGATCGATGGCTGTTAACTGAACCCAATCGAGCGATTCCTTCGCTACTGCTGCTAACTGAAGCCGGTCGATGCTGCCTCTGGATGAACAGTGAGCGTTGTGGGGGGGGGAGGTTGGATGAATAGTTCCCGGTGGGGGTGGATGAACAGGACCTCGTGGTGTTTCCTCTGGATGAACAGTACCCCGATCGATCGAGCCGGTTGGGGCTGGATGAACAGGACCCCATGGAGGGCACGATGAATAGGACCACCCCGTGGAGGGCAGGATGAACAGTAGACGGTGGAGGGCAGGATGAATAGTAGCATGTGTAGGGGTGGTTGAACAGGAGCCCGTGGAGAGGGCTGGTTGAACAGTAGCCGGTGGACTAGCGCGCGGTGGAGGCTGGATGAATAGGAGCCCATGAATGAACAATCACAGGTGGAGGCTGGAGGAGGTCGATGGTAGATGAATAATGGCCCGTGGAGGCTGGAGGGGGTCGACGGTGGAGATGAACAGTATCACGTGGAGTCCCGTTTTGCGGTACGCCACACCCCTCCCAATGAACAGGGCCCCCTTTCGACCGTAGCGCTCCCACACAAGTCTGTTTCCTCCGTTTTGCGGTACGCCACACCCCTCCCGATCAAAAGGACCCCCGTTTCGACCGTAGGAGGTCCGTTTCCTCCGTTTTGCGATACGCCAGACCCCTCCCGATGAACAAAATCCCATTTCGAACATGGCCAGTCGAACAGAAGGCCGTTTCCTCCGTTCTGCGGTACACCAGGCCTTGTTTCCGTCGGCTGTTCCATCCAAGCCCTCCCGATGAACACGACGACGCATTCAGTTCCGACCCAGCCAGTTGGCTCCCCATGAACACGACAACGATGTTGTTTCTCTGTTCCGACCCAGCCATGTACACGAGTCCTGGCTGTACGTATGCGTGAGTAGGCATTCGAGACCCTGCCCGTATGTACGTACGTGGCCATATTTTCTTTCTTGCACACTGGCCGATGTACGTACGTGTACATGCTACGTGCACGCCTCTACTATGACACGTGCGCGCCTCTACATCGACCAGTATGTGCGTACACGTTCGTGACCAGAATGACAACGCTACGTATGCTTCGACCAAGTGGGTCACGACTGTCAGGCACTTCCTTGCATGCGAAGATGTAGCTGGTGGGTCCTAGCAGTCAGGGGGCGAATCATTTTTTTTTTGCCAGGACGCACTTCCTACCGTGCGAAGATGTAGCTGGTGGGTCCCAGCAGTCAAGGGGAAACATTTTTTCGCGAAATACGGTGGCCCGTATGGTCGGTCCCTGCTGTCAGGTGGAGGAATAATTATTTTGCGCCTAATAAGGCGGCACTTCCTTGCTGCGGCCGTGGACCCAGCTGTCAGCCTCTCCACGTACAGTCCATGTCCGATGGAAGCCATTCCTTGACCACGTTGACCATGCCGCGCCGAGAGCACCAGGGCGATGGACGACGATGAGGCGTAGGAAGGGGACGACGCGGAGCCGGGGAAGACGCGGCAGTGGATGCCCACGCGTAGGGAGTATGAGGGTTCACTGGTTCGCTGCGGTGTGAGGTTGTTGTCGCCGCAGAATAACAGTGGGTGTGGGTAAGTAGAGTGATGGCCTGGCCAGCGGTGGGAGTAGTAGGGGCGGTGAGGCCTCTGCCACATCGCAGCCGGCCACGGGAGGCAGGAGCGCGAGGCACGACCGGAGCTGGTTTGGGCGGCTGGAGCAAGAATACTAGAGGTTGTAGAAGCACTACGGCCGTTGGATGGACATCGTATGGTCAGTGGAGCTAGAATCGTGCATATTGACTAAGTTGACAAAGCCCTTCGTCCCCGTCAACTTAGTAAGCCCACAAGTCAGCATGCCACTATACTGGGTCCCAGCTAGCAGGGGGAGTATTCATTTTTTGTGCGTAATAAGGAGGCACTTCCTTGTGTGCGAAGATATAGCTGGTGGGTCCAAGCTGTCAGTGGCGGTAACATTTTTTGCGAAATACAGAGGCCCTTTCGGTGGGTCCCAGATGTTAGGTGGAGGAATCATTACTTTGCGTGTAATAAGGAGACATTTCCTTGCGTGCGACCGTGGACCCAGCTGTCAGCCTCTCCACGTACAGTCCACTTCAGATGCATGTCGGTCGTTGACCACGTTGACCAGGCCACGCCGAGAGCACCAGGGCGGTGGACGATGACGAGGCCTACGGAGGGAACGACACGGAGGCAGGGAAGACTCGGCAGTTGTTTCCCACACGGAGGGGAGTACGAGTGTACAATGGTTTACTGGTTCGCCTACCGTCACCGGAGAATAACAGCAGGTGTGGGTGAGTAGAGGGATGGCTAGGCCAGCGATGGGAGTATAGTGGGGCGGTGAGGCCTGCGCGGCAGCACAGCGGGCCATGGGGAGGAGGGAGCAGGCAGTCCCACCGGCGCTTGTTTGAGCGGCTGGAGCAAGAAGAGCAGACATTGAAGCAGCCCGACGGCCATTGGATGGAAATCCAACAGTCACTGCTTGTGCGTCAACCTTTTTTTTTAAAAGCCTCAAATCTGTGGAAAATAGCATATAGCCCATCTGCCATTATTTCTAATAATTTCCAGCCCATTTGCTAATTCTTATGGTTGTTTTGGAGCCCATATTCTTTTTGTTAGCATTACAGCCCATATTGTGGCCACGGTTAAAAAATTATACGAAATTTTGCATATTTCGGTGCGGTGTGAACTATTTTTAATCCCGAAATTTCGAGTCACATTCAAACTGATTTAAAAAATAAATGTATATCAATATAAAATCCAACAAATTGTCCACGCATAAAGATCAATGCAATTTAAAATCTCGAAATGAAAAAAAAGAAATTTGAAACTAATTGCCGATTTGATGTGTTTTAAAAATGTACAACCCATTTCTCATTACTGATAGGCCATTTTCTCGGCCAGTCGAATGAAGCTCTCCTCGTCTTGAAAGATTTGCAGCCCAACAGGCCTGACAAAGCGACTTACTTGGCAAATCACAAAAAACTGTGTTGTGGCCATGGACCCAGCTGTCAGCCTCTCCATGTACAGTACTCTTCTGATGGAAGTCGGTCGTTGACCACATTGACCACGTCGCGCCGAGAACTCCAAGGCAGTGGATGACGGCGAGGCCTAGGAAGGGGACGACGCGGAGCCGGGGAAGACGCGGCAGTGGATGCCCATGCGGAGAGGAGTACGAGGGTTCACTGGTTCGGCTGCGGTGTGAGGCTACCGTCGCCACAGAATAACATGGGTGTGGGTGAGTGGAGGGATGGCCTGGCCAGCGGTGGGAGTAGTATGGGGGGCAGTGAGGCCTCCGCTGCAGCACAGCCGGCCACAGGAGGCAGGAGCAGGCGGCACGACCGGCGCTGCTTTGGGCGACTGGAGCAAGAAGACCAGAGGTTGAAGAAGAACTATGGTCGTTGGATGGAGATCGTACGGTCACTGGAGCTAGAATCGTTCATATTGACTAAGTTGATAAAGCCCTCTGTCCCCGTCAACTTAGTAGGCTCACAAGTCAGCCACCCACTATGGTGGGTCCCAGCTAGCAGGGGGTATTCATTTTTTTGTGCGTCATAAGGAGGCACTTCCTTGTGTGCGAAGATATAGCAGGTGGGTCCGACCTGTCAGCGGGGGGAATGTTTTTTCCGCAAAATACAGAAGCCCTTCCCATGGGTCCTAGCTGTCAGGTGGAGGAATCATTATTTTGCGCATAATAAGGAGGCATTTCCTTGCGTGCAGCCGTGGACCCAGCTGTCAGCTTCTCCATGTATAGTCCACTTCCGATGGATGTCGTTCATTGACCATGTTGACCAGGCCGTGCCGAGAGCACCAGGGCAGTGGACGATGGCGAGGCCTAGGAAGGGAACGACACGGAGGCAGGGAAGACTCGGCAGTTGTTTCCCACGCGAAGGGGAGTACGACTGTACGAGGGTTTTCTGGTTCGTGTGTCGTCGCCGGAGAATAACAGCAGGTGTGGGTGAGTAGAGGGATGGCTAGTCCAGCGATGGGAGTACGGTGGGGCGGTGAGGCCTGCGCGGTAGCATAGCCGGCCGCGGGAGGAGGGAGCAGGCAGTCCCGCCGGTGCTTGTTTGAGCGGCTGGAGCAGGAAAAGCAGAGATTGAAGAAGCACAGCGGCCGTTGGATGGAGATCCAATAGTCACTGCTCTCGTGTGCATTATTTCAAATAATGTACAACCCATTTGCTAATTCTTAAGAATTTTTTTGGAGCCCATCTTCTTTTTGTGAGCATTACACCCCATATTGTGGCCACGGTTAAAAAGTATACAAATTTTTTGCATATTTTGATGCGGTCAACTGTTTTTAATCCCAAAATATCGATTCACATTCAAACTATTTTGAAAAATAATTTATGTAAATATAAAATCCAAATAATTGTCCACGCATAAAAATCAATGGAATTTAAAATCTTGTAATGAAAAAAATTGAAACTAATTCCCGGTTTGATGTGTTTTAAAGATGTACAGCCCATTTCTGGGCAAACCAAATGAAACTCTCCTCGTTTTGAAAGATTTGCAGCCCGGCAGGGCTGATAAAGCAAGTAGGCCTTGTTTGGGTATTTCTTAAAAAAATAGAACTGGGCTAGCCATTTTAGGAAAGAAAAAAACACAACTGGGCTCATGATGTGGTAAACATAAATAAAACCCTGGCTAGACGGGCCACAACCCCCGCACAGCCCTGTTGTTACCCTGATCCATCGCTAAAACTAGTATAAATAACAACTACTTGTTCCTCAAAAAAATGCGCGACCTGCTGGGTCCCTGGTGTCAGCCGCTCGTAGTGTAATTCTCTCGTTTATTGACTACGTTGACAATGGCGTGAGCCCCAGATGTCCAACCATTAGGAGGAACCATATTTTTGGGCTTGTAATATAGAGGCACTTGTTTGCGTACTGTCATGATGCTGGTGGGTCCCTACTGTCATCCTCTCCACATACAGTCATCTCCTTGTTCCTCTCGGTTGTTGACGACGTTGACAACGCAAGAGGGCGGCGCACCGCGCATGGCGAGCGAACCAAGGCCGCAAGGCGGAGGGCGATGGCGAGGCCTCGGACGAAACGAACAGGAGCCGTGGAAAATGCGCCGGTCCTGTCGTAGGCGGAGGGGAGTACGAGGGTTGACTGGTTTGGGTGCGGGTGCGTGTTGGGGCTAACGTCGCCAGAGAATAACAGGACGTGTGAGGGAATAGAGGGAGGGACTGGCCAACGTTGGAGGGTACATACGGTAGGGCGGCGGAGGCGCAACCAGCCATGGGAGGCGGGAGCAGGCGAAGCCGACGGGGTGGTTTGGTTTGGGTGGCTGGAGGAAGAAGAAGACAAGAGATAGAAGATACACGACAGATGTTGGATGTCTATCCAACGGCTGGTAGGAAGAATCGTTTGTTGACTGGCTAGTAAGTCGACACCACCTTGGATAGGCTATTTCCTCGCGGGTCCCAAATGTCAAAATCCAAATCTGTCACGGTCATGGAGCCCTTCTTATGAAAATTTACAGCCCATTTGATGTGCTAGTTGGAAATAAGTTTGTGGGTGCTGGTGGGGGCTAATCACTTGGCTTCTGTAATGCACAGTGAGCTCAAGCAGCCGGCAAGAGTGATGTTATTTCCCTTGGTTGGGATTTGTTAGTTGTTACAATATTTCACTCTAAATTAAATGACTGGCAAGCCATTTGCCCTGCTTCAAAGAAAATATGACAGTCACAGCCGAGTTGAAAAGGGCAAGAACATCTAACTCCAGCTTACAAACTGTACAAAAGCATGAGGGTTAATTGTTCATCAGGTTTACAAAAAACCCCAGGTTGAAAAGGGCAACAACATCTAACTCCAGCACTATTTTTGGCAGTCACAGTCAAATGGATCGGTCAGGTCCATAGAATGAACATCCTGGGTCGTAAAATTTACTGGATTATGACCACAATATGTTGTGAATAGAAGCCCGGCACGTTGAGAAGCTCTTTTGCCCACCTGAAACTCCTCTTTTTGCTCTTCCACATACCCATCCGTCAAAACCATACTGCTAGTAAACTTAAGCCTGATGGACAATAGTAACCTCACATTCAGCAGGAAGAATGTGACAAATCTAGTGTTTGCATGGTTGGCTACATATCGTTCTAGTGTTATTGTCTTCAATCGAATCTCATGAGAAGTGAGAAAATCCCGATGCTTACGAATCCACCGATTGGTTATAACTTTCTTACCCCGTCCTGTTGCCTAAATAGACATGAAGATTGAAAACAGTTAAGGTATAAAAAAAGGAGTGTCGAAAGAGCAACAGCTGAACGGTTAATTCTAGTACACTATATGCGGGCTTCCAATGTGCGTGAAATTATCACCTTTATATACAACTTCTTCAGACATGAAAAGCATTGCAGCAAGCCAATAATCTTGTTCAGATCAAAACTATTCATTTGGATATATAAGATCTTGATAGAATCCAGCACCATTGATAGGCCATCCATGGAGAAACTCTTCATTGAGCATAGAACATAATATTAGTACAAAATGTGTACTCCAAGATGACATATAGCTTATGCGCAGAAATTTATACTGCAGCTTATGGTTACAAGTGTAGATGATAATGTAAAGTACCTGAAGAACTATGGAGCCAAACACCATATTGAAATGAGCACAGAGATCATGTATTACACCCAAGGTCTCCAGTTTAGGCGTAGAGAGGACGGTTATTTGCAACGGTGAATAACTAGAATCAATGATCAACCTTTGAAGTGAAGGGGCATCTTGGATGATGAGCTGCCTTCCGTCAAAACAACTTCCAATTCTTACAAGGTTAGGCGACTTTATTTGGAGACAACCGATTCTAACTGTGAAAATAAGCACCAAGTACTCCAGGGCAGGGCAACTGGAGTGGATGATGTTGTGCAATGAGGTCTCCGATATACGAACCCTCACAAGTGAAAGTTTCTTCATAAATGGGAGTCGAAGGTTTAGTACCAGATTGTCTGGTAGGTCGCACAGCGCAAAGGTGGCGGTGTGGAGAGAGGAGGAAAACCGCGAGATGGACATCTGTGCTGAGGGCATAGGTAGATGGCGTTCGGTGTCTGGTAGGTGATTTCCAGGGGAATAGTAGAACTCAAGCAGCTGTAGTTCTGTGAATTCAGGGGATTTCATCCAGGTGTCTACTGTGCAGGGCATGGTATGCTTGCTCAGGTAGCATGACGAGATGCAGAGGCTTTAAACGGAGCCCTGGTGGGAGGAGATGATGGCTCTGGGGATTTCAAAATCATTGAAGAGAGATAGTTGACGACAGTCGAGATTAAGGGGCACAGCGCGCCATAGAGGGCGCCACCGAGTTGAGAGGACTTGGGTGCGGCAGCAATCCTTGGTGGAGAGAAGCAAGATGATCTCCCCAAGGACGGCGTTCGGGAGATCGCTGATGCGGTCCACCCGAGATTCTACGGGTTCCTGGGATCCGGTGGGGGCGAGGTCGCCGCTTCTCTCCCGCGCTGCCGGGTGCGGGATCTACAATAGGCATCGCCGCTAGTGAGAGCCTCATCTTCTTGGCGCTGGGGGTCAGCCGACTCCATTTTCCTCGACGGCGTCGCGTCGCACTCATGGATTTGAGCAGAGTAAGGAATGACGAGCCTAGTTGTAGTGCGAGTGAAGAAGAAGGGGAGCTGGGGTTTTTCTGTAGTAGTGAGGAAGAAGGGGAGCTGGGGTTTTTTGTAGGAGTGAGGTGAGGAATTTGGGGGTACGAGTGGAGCGAGCTGACGTGAGGTGGGTCGGAGTGAGGAGGAAGAAGAACAACCAGGTTTTTTGGGGGGGTGTGTTGGGTGTGGGTAGCGCGTCTCATTCAGTAAATATATGGACTTTTGAATTGATTTTAATATTTACTAGGGTGGATGGGCTGTTTTGTCTTGGGCCCAGAGAAACAATTACTGCTAGTACAGTGGAGACACTCTACAGCTACCCAGAAAAACAATTACTACTAGTACAGTGGATACAATATCGCTTCTAGCTCCTCCTAGGTCATCGAAACGTCTCCCTCTACTGAATGTCATTATACTTTTGTTCACCAACATGCGAGCCATGCAGCGTGTGGGCCCAAATGCCATCCACCAAATTAGAAGGCATTATGGAGGCGGAGAGTCACCCCAGTCGTAGCGCGGCAATAACGAGCCATCGTATCACAAAACCCCACCTCCCTGCAGTTTAAGTTTGACGGACAAAGCAACCATCATTTCACTCTTCGCTGAATCCCCTTCTCCCTCACTGTCTTCAAGAAAGGCAACACTCGCATCTGCCACTGTTCTTCTCTCCCAACGAAGGGAAGGTAAGCGGATCCGTGATGTTGGTATATTTTTGTTCAGAGAAAAAAAAGAACTTTTGCAAAGCAGTAACTGATCCTCACTCTCTTTTTTGTTTCATTGTCATTGCAATTGTGTTTTCCTTCCAGTGGTCTCCTAGTATTTGTCAGTTTCATGATGGACCAAGGAGAACCAGACAAAGATCTGTCGATATTGGAGCAAACGCGGGAGGCTGATCCCCACGAGATAGAGAGCTCCTAGAAGATGGAGGCAGCCACCGAGCCAACCCCAGATACGCTCACGGCCACTACTGAGATGGTCAACGCCCAGTTTGAGGTTACAGCCCTTGTGGCA